>NC_061818.1:19845357-19846454 GCF_021462225.1 Girardinichthys multiradiatus
TCCAGTCAATGGGGGCCATTTTCCAGTATGTATTATGATTAAACATACTTTCTGACCTATTTTCCTTTAACGATGTTCTGATGGTTTAAAGGGTTACCTTTTTAAATTTAATTTTAGTTTATTAGATCTAGATCAGGGCTGCACGGTGGTGCAGTTGGTAGCACTGTTGCCTTGCAGCAAGAAGGTCCTGGGTTCAATTCCCAGCCTGGGGTCTTTCTGCATGGAGTTTGCATGTTCTTGCCGTGCATGTGTGGGTTCTCACCGGGTACTCTGGCTTCCTCCCACAGTCCAAAGACATGCCTGTTAGGTTAATTGGTAACTCTAACCCTTAGGTGTAAGAATGAGTGTGTGTGTGGTTGTATGTGTGTTGCCCTGCGATGGACTGGCAACCTGTCCAGGGTGTACCCTGCCTCTTGCCCATTGACTGCTGGAGATAGGCACCAGCTCCCCCGTGACCCACTATGGAATAAGCGGTAGAAAATGACTGACTGAGATCTAGATCATAAATTCTTAGTCAGACATCAGTCAACAATCCATCAACTTTCAATAGTACATTAGTATTACAAAGACCAAAAAGGTGTAGGCGGACGCTTTTCAGCTCATAAGTGCCTACCCTTTAATTCTTCCTTTCAAATTAGAGCTCTTTATTATTTCAGAGTAGCAGAAACTAGCAAAATTATTATAGTCAACAAATGAAGCCAAAGAAAAAAATAAAGAAATAAGTAAACCTCATGAAAGTTGCAATCAAATTCCAAACGATCAAACCCGTTTATAACTTTCTATCATATTATGCTTTAATTTCTTTTTAAACTGTTTTATGTTTTTGCATTGTTTGAGATATTCTGACGAGCTATTCGGCAGCTTCACCAAAGCCACAGAGATACACATGCTGTTCATTGTAGCATTTATACTGTTTCAAGTTAAACTTCCTTCTTAGCTTGTATCTCCCCCCTCTTTCCTCAAAAATTTTTTGAATATTGTTCAGGAGTAAAATTATTCTTTGCTTTATACATTGTCTGTAAAGTTTAAAAAGTTAGTAATTTGGCAAACTTCAATCCTCCCTATTTACTAAACAAATTATAAGTGTGGTGATCATA